>NC_092743.1:85989798-85992298 GCF_047496795.1 Chiloscyllium punctatum | reverse complement strand
TCTTACTCGCTCACTCCCCTTTCTTTCTCTCCCTTTCTCACTTCTCTTTCTTCTCTCTCTCTCTCTCACTATTTTCTTTCTCTCTCCTCTTTCTTTCTCTCTTAATCTCTCTTTCTTCCTTCCCCATTGCTTTCTTTCTCTCTTTCTTTCTTATTCTTTCTCTCTCTCTTTCCTTCTCTCTTCTTCTCTCGTTCTTTCTCTCCTTTCTCTCTCTTTCTTCTCTCTCTTCCTTTCTCTTTCTTCTCTCTCCTCTTTCTCTCTCTCTCTCTCACTCTCTTTCTCTCTCTTTCTCTCTTTGTTTCTCTCCTTTCTTGCTTTCTCTATCTTTCTTTCTCTCTTTCTTTCTCCTTTTTTCTCTTTCTCACTCTTTCTTTCATTCTTTCTCTTTCTTTCTTTCTCTTTCTTTCTCTCTCCCTTTCTCTCTCCCTTTCTCTCTCCCTTTCTCTCTCCCTTTCTCTCTCCCCCTTTCTCTCTCCCTTTCTCTTTTCCTCTCTCTCTTCCTCTCTCTCTTTCTCTCTCTCTCTCTCTCTCTCTCTCTCTCTCTCTCTCTCTCTCTCTCTTTCTCTCTCTCTTTCTCTCTCTCCTTTTCTCTCTCTCTTCTTCTCTCTCCTCTTTCTTCTTTCTTCTCTCCTCTCTTTCTTTCTTTCTCTCTCTTCTCTTCTCTCTTTCTTTCTTCTCTCTTTCTTCTCTCTTTCATTCTCTCTTCTCTTTCTCTCTTTCTTTCTCCCTCGTTCTCTCTCTTTCTTTCTTCTTCTCTTTCTTGCTCTCTCCTTCTCTCCTTCTCTCCTTCTCTCCTTCCTCTCCTTCTCTCCTTCTTTTTCTCTTTCTCTCTCTTTCTTTCTTTCTTTCTTTTCCTCTCTCTCTTTTTCTATCTCTCTCTCCTTCTCTCTCTCCTTCTCTCTCTCCTTCTCTCTCTCTTCTCTCTCTCCTTCTCTCTCCTTCTCTCTCTCCTTCTCTCTCTCTTTCTCTCTCTCTTTCTCTCTCTCTTTCACTTTCTTTTTTGTCCTCCCTCTCCTTCTTTCTCTCTTTCTTTCTTTCTTTCTTTCTTTCCTCTTTCTTTCTTTCTTTCTCTCTTTCGTTCTCTCTTTCTCTCTTCTTTCTCTCTCTCTCTGCTTTCTTTCTCTCTCGCTTTCTTTCTCTCTCGCTTTCTTTCTCTCTTTCCACTCTCTCTTTCTTTCTTTCTCCCTTTCAGTTCTCTTTCTTTCATTCTCTTTATCTTTTTTCTTTCTCCCTCTTTCTCTCTCTCTCTCCCTTTCTTCTCCCTCCTTCTTCTCCCTCCTTCTTCTCCCTCTTTTCTTCTCCCTCTTTCTTCTCCCTCTTTCTTCTCCTCTCTTCTTCTCCCTCTTTCTTCTCCCTCTTTCTTCTCCCTCTTTCTTCCCCCTCTTTCTTCCCCCTCTTTCTTCCCCCTCTTTCTTCCCCCTCTTTCTTCCCCCTCTTTCTTCCCCCTCTTTCTTCCCCCTCTTTCTTCCCCCTCTTTCTTCCCCCTCTTTCTTTCCCCCTCTTTCTTTCCCCCTCTTTCTTTCCCCCTCTTTCTTTCCCGCTCTTTTTTTCCCGCTCTTTTTTTCCCGCTCTTTCTTTCCCGCTCTTTCTTTCCCGCTCTTTCTTCGCGCTCTTTCTTCGCGCTCTTTCTTCGCGCTCTTTCTTCGCGCTCTTTCTCTCTCTTTCTTTCTCTCTCTCTTTCTTTCTCTTCCTCTTTTTCTCCCTCGTTCTCTCTTTCTTTCTCTCTTTCTTTCTCTCTTTTCTCTCTCTCTTTCTCTGTCTTTCTCTTTCTTTCTCCTTCTTTCTCTCTCTCTTTCTCTCTCTCTTTCTCTTTATCGCTTTCCTCTCTCGCCCTTTCTTTTTCTCCTTTCTTTCTCTTCTTTCTTCTCCTTTTTCTCTCTTTCTCTCTTTCTTTCTCTTTCTTTCTTCTCTTTCTCTCCCTCGCTTTCTCCCTCGCTTTCTCCCTCGCTTTCTCCCTCGCTTTCTCCCTCGCTTTCTCCCTCGCTTTCTCCCTCGCTTTCTCCCTCGCTTTCTCTCTTCCTTTTCTCTCTCTCTCTTTTTCTTTCTTTCTCTCCCTCTTTCTCTCCCTCTTTCGCTCATTCTTTCTCTTTTTCTTTCTCTCTCTTTCTTTCTCTCTCTCTCTCTCTCTCTCTTTCTCTGTCTTTCTCTTTCTTTCTCCTTCTTTCTCTCTCTCTTTCTCTCTCTCTTTCTCTTTATCTCCTTCTCTCTCGCTTTCTCTCTCTTCTTTCTCTCTCTTCTTTCTCTCTCTCCTTTCTCTCTCTCCTTTCTCTCTCTCCTTTCTCTCTCTCCTTTCTCTCTCCTCCTTTCTCTCTCTCCTTTCTCTCTCTCCTTTCTCTCTCTCCTTTCTTCTCTCTCTTCCTTTCTCTCTCTCCTTTCTCTTCTCCTTTCTTCTCTCTTTCTCTCTCTCCTTTCTCTCTCTTCTTTCTCTCTCTCCTTCTCTCTCTCCTTTCTCTCTCTCCTTTCTCTCTCTTCTTTCTCTCTCTTTCTTTCTCTCTCTTCT